>NC_047108.1:59556366-59561366 GCF_902500255.1 Thalassophryne amazonica
TCCCATCCCTTCCAGCCACCAATCCCAGCCTTCGGTGTTTACTCCACTGTGCTCTTTCATCTTCCTGTTCAACGTCCTCAGCCCGTCAATGGCTTGAGTGAGACTGCCGTCTGCAGCCGTGTTGTTGGGAATGAATGTGCAGCATTGTTCTCCGAACATGGCACAAACACCTCCTTTCTCCGCCAACAACATATCCAGAGCAATACGATTCTGGAAGGCCATAAGGGACGTGGCTTCTAACTGTGAATGGACAGCCTTAAATCCTTCCTCAGTCCAATTTCCTAATTTCTGTACATTGTAGTGGATGTAGTTTATTCTGTCCACGTTTTTATTAATTGAACACCACCAACAGATGGAAGATTCGAATCCAGCTGCTATTTGATCAACCAGTTTATACTCGTCAGGCACTCCTCCGGGGACTCCTATTGCGTCAATATATGTTGGATTTCCTACTCCTTTCCACTCTCTTTTTACTCTATGTCTGGCTATGCCTTTCTGCCAATCTTCAGGAATAAGAGAGGCTGCATATGTCGTAACGTCTTCAGGGGTCATGGGTATGGCTTTAACTGGTAACAATAATGATATTAATGCACAATAACCTGACACATTTCGTGGCAGTCTGTCAAAGATTCTGTTATCACCACACCACCACCATACGTCACTCCTACCGACAGGTTTGAATGTGGGAGTACTATGGACCACATTCTTACACCAGGCAGTGTGGTTTAAGCTACCCAAAGTCTTACTTGTCCCTGTCAAGTGTACACATGTATAGTTAGCATGCCCAACTTTGCTTGAAAATAACGGTTTGGTCTTAGTCCATTTGGTCAATGGATAGATCTTGTCCCACTTAGAACAATTGTTGTTTGCTGCAATGTATGTCTGTGTCATAACAGTCAGCAGACAGTCTTTGGGTAATGCTGCCGGTATTACCTGTAATATAGGTCTGGGTCCCATACATACAACACAGTCCTTCTTTGCTGCTAGTCCTGCTTGTTCTGCCATTAAAAGCCAATTGTTATTTTGTCCACTAATTCCTGTAGTTACTAGGAACCAGTCATCTGCCTTCATGTCTTTTGTGCCTTGTACGGACATCCCCTTTGCTTGTATGGACACCCCCTTTGCTTGTATGGACACCCCCTTTGACGTACTTAATTCGGTCAATATTGGTTGCTGTACTCTATCTGTTTCACAGAGGAAAAAATGGAAATACGGATGTTTTCCTGGTTTGTATACCCAAAGGAGGAACAACCAACAGTCTCCCTCTATATCAGGTGGGAATATGGTTCCTTTTTCTGTGGTATTCACCACTATAAACAGCTTATCATCTGTTTGATGCATTTTGAGAATTTGACTCTGGTACTTAGCCCACTCGGTTTGTGCCCATCTTGGTGTCCATCTACTCCATTCATCGGCTACCAACGTTTCCCATCTCTTATCTTGTTGATCATTGGTCATATACCATGAGAAACTATTTCCGTAATTAGTCCCTCTGTCACCATCCCCACCATCCCATATTCCATGGGTAAGAGCATTATATGGTACAGAGATGACCACAGAAGCTTTTCTAGGAATGCAGGCTTGTATACCAAATCGGTACGCATTGTTCCTATCACAGCTATGTACTGTGGCATTTATTATTGGACTGGGGTCTTCGTTACTTCTTTTTGGTCTCTGCAATCTGCGGAGGTGATCCTTATTATCATATCCCGTGCTTATGGCTTTTAATAATAAGCCCAATCCAAAAAAGAAAAGTAGCATAACAAGGACTGTCCATGGGGTCCAGAAACCCTCGTTCTTTTGTTTTTTTTCTTTCGCCATTTCTGCACACTACAGCACACCTATGTTCAGAACAGTGGCTTCTTAATGTCTTCTGCTAGCTTTCGTGTCTAACCTGGATCTTAACACCAAGCTCACACACTATTACTAGTCTTGTCCTACTGTTCTTACTGTTTGTCTGTGTCTGCAGAAATGACTTTCTTACAGTGAGTTAAATGAATCCATGTACTTCTTTCCCCAATTTTCAAGGCTGTGGGTGTTGTGAGTAGTACTTGATGGGGCCCTTCCCATTTAGGTGAATGCCAGTGTTTTCTCTTGATGCTTCTTATCAACACCCAGTCTCCAGGTACCACTTTAGGGTCCTCCTGTGGAGAAATGGGATCATCAGTGTTTGGAACTCTCCCTCGTTGTCCTTCTAACATTTTTCTCATGTAATCCGCCAAATTGGCTTCCTCAGGTACATCCCAAATTTGCCCATAATATGGCAATCGATATTTTCTGCCAAACAATGTTTCATACGGTGTCAACCCCATGGTACTAGTTATGTTTATATACATTTTTACCAAATCTACACAATGTGTCCATGGTCTGCCTGTTCCCTCCATTGTCTTTCTAAGTCTGTTTTTTACTGTTCCATTCATCCTTTCCACTAATCCGGCACTTTGTGGATGATAAGCACAATGATTTTTGAGATTGACCTGTAGCGCTTCTCCTACGTATTGCACTATTGTATTAACAAAATGCGCTCCATTATCTGAATAGACTGTTTCTGGTATTCCAAATCGTGGAATGATGTCTTTGCACAATGCCTTAGCCACTGTAAGTGCATCTGCATGTTTTGTAGGGAACAATTCTACCCATTTTGAGAAGGCATCAATTATGACTAAACAAAATTCCTTCCCTTCATGTTTACTCAGCTGTATATAATCCATATGAATCACTTGAAAGGGATATTGTGGTGTTGGAAATCTGCCTCTTTGGGGTCTCAAATTGCCTTGTGAGTTGTGTTTTGCACATATCATGCATGCTCTACAATGCTGTTTTGCATATGCATCGAACCCATAAAGACAAAAAATAGATTGCAATTGCGATATCATACCCCCTGATGAGACATGCGTCACGCCGTGGCTCATAATAGCTGCCCATTTAAACATATTTTTTGGCAATATGGGTTTCTTTTGTGGTCATACGTACAAATCATTTGCATACGTAGCTCCTTTATTTATCCACATCTGTTTTTCTCTTTCAGTTGCCTGCTGTTGCATGTCAGCAAGCAGTGTATGACCTAAATGCAAATCTGGAGTGGTTTCCTGTACAACAAAAATAGAAGAAGCTGCTGCTGCCTCTTTTGCTGCTCTGTCAGCAAAATCATTTCCTTTTGAAATACTGTCAGAGCCTTTGGTGTGAGCCGCACATTTGCATATAGCAATTTGGTTAGGCAATCTCACAGCCTTCAGTAGTGCAGTTAGGAGAGTGGCATGAGTCACTGGCTTTCCAGATGATGTCACCATTCCACGCTCTTCCCACAGTTTTGCAAACACATGCACTGTGCTGAAAGCGTACTGGCTGTCTGTATAAATTGTTACAGCCGTACCTTTAAACAGATAGCAAGCTGCAGTTAAAGCAACTAATTCAGCTGCTTGTGCTGAAAATGACGATGGCAATGAAGCAGAATCCAATACTTCTGAATTTGTGACAACAGCATATCCAGATTGTGTTTGTCCATAAGCGTTTTTAGTGGAAGAACCATCCACATACACAATTGTACTGTTTGGGATGGGTGTGTCCTGGAGGTCTGGGCGTGCTTTCGTACAGACTGTAGCTACATCAAGACAATTGTGCGGCTCACCATCCTCAGGTAAGGGTATCAATGTGGACGGATTCAATGTTGTACAGCGCTCTACCGTAAGGTGTGGTTGTGATAATAGCAAGGACATGCACGAAAGATGTCTTGCTGGGGACAAAAGGCTCATGTTTGTCTGCAACAGAAGTGCAGAAACTGCATGTGGAACTTTCAGTGTCAACTGATGGAATAGAACAACATTACTGCTACTTTGAACAGCCATAGAGGCTGCAACAACAGCCTGTACACATGGTGGTAGAGCACTTGCTACTGCATCCAATTTAGATGAGTAGTAGGCAACTGGCCTCAATTTTGAGCCATACACTTGAACCAAAACACTAGTCATGAACTTATTCTTACAATCAACTGTTTGAATGAATGGTTTACTATAATCTGGTAGTGCCAAAACTGTGGATGACACTAATGTTTGTTTTACTTTTACAAAAGCTTCCTCAGCATCTTTGTTCCATTCCAACACGGTTGACATTGAAATATCATCCTTGTACATCAAATCAGAAAGTGGACTAGTCAATTCTGCATAGCAGGGAATCCATGCCCTGCAGTAATTAGTCAGTCCAAGAAATGACATCATCTGCTTTTTGGTTTGTGGTTTTGGAGCGTGCAAAATTGCTTCCTTCCTGTCAGACAGGATCGTGCGCCCTGTGGCTGATAATTCATGTCCTAAATATTTTACTTTATCCCTACACAACTGAACTTTGTTTTTACTCACTTTGTGGCCATTATCAAATAAGAAACATAATAATGCTACTGTGTCAGTTATGCAGTTTTCTCGTGTGTCAGAGGCAATCAAGATGTCATCAACATACACCAATAGTTGGCTATCTGCCGGTGGAACAAAATTGGCTAAACATGCTGACATGACTTGAGAATAAATAGTTGGACTCTCTGCGTAACCCTGCGGTAATCTGGTGAATGTATATCGTTGTCCCTTAAAGGTAAAAGCAAACCAGAATTGACTATCTGGATGTACTGGCACAGAGAAAAATGCATTACTTATGTCAATTACTGAGAAACTATTAGAATTTGGTCTCAGCGAATTTAACAAGGTGTGTGGATCTGGAACGCATGGTGCTCTTTTAATCACAGCAGCATTTACTGCCTGCAGATCTTGAATCATTCTCCACCCCACTGAGGGCGGAGCCTTTTTTACAGGAAATATGGGTGTGTTACATGGTGAATCTGGACATGGCACTATTACTCCTGCTGTTAATAAATTCTCTACTACTGGCCTGATTCCTTCAATTGCATCAGGTTTCAATGGATACTGTCTTACACATGGTCTGTATTCTGTTTTTGGTCTTATAACTACAGGTTGTGCATTTTTTATCAGTCCTACGTCTGAATGACCTGTTGTCCA